>NC_081809.1:0-12500 GCF_030704535.1 Vitis vinifera
CCTAAACCCTAAACCCTAAACCCTAAACCCTAAACCCTAAACCCTAAACCCTAAACCCTAAACCCTAAACCCTAAACCCTAAACCCTAAACCCTAAACCCTAAACCCTAAACCCTAAACCCTAAACCCTAAACCCTAAACCCTAAACCCTAAACCCTAAACCCTAAACCCTAAACCCTAAACCCTAAACCCTAAACCCTAAACCCTAAACCCTAAACCCTAAACCCTAAACCCTAAACCCTAAACCCTAAACCCTAAACCCTAAACCCTAAACCCTAAACCCTAAACCCTAAACCCTAAACCCTAAACCCTAAACCCTAAACCCTAAACCCTAAACCCTAAACCCTAAACCCTAAACCCTAAACCCTAAACCCTAAACCCTAAACCCTAAACCCTAAACCCTAAACCCTAAACCCTAAACCCTAAACCCTAAACCCTAAACCCTAAACCCTAAACCCTAAACCCTAAACCCTAAACCCTAAACCCTAAACCCTAAACCCTAAACCCTAAACCCTAAACCCTAAACCCTAAACCCTAAACCCTAAACCCTAAACCCTAAACCCTAAACCCTAAACCCTAAACCCTAAACCCTAAACCCTAAACCCTAAACCCTAAACCCTAAACCCTAAACCCTAAACCCTAAACCCTAAACCCTAAACCCTAAACCCTAAACCCTAAACCCTAAACCCTAAACCCTAAACCCTAAACCCTAAACCCTAAACCCTAAACCCTAAACCCTAAACCCTAAACCCTAAACCCTAAACCCTAAACCCTAAACCCTAAACCCTAAACCCTAAACCCTAAACCCTAAACCCTAAACCCTAAACCCTAAACCCTAAACCCTAAACCCTAAACCCTAAACCCTAAACCCTAAACCCTAAACCCTAAACCCTAAACCCTAAACCCTAAACCCTAAACCCTAAACCCTAAACCCTAAACCCTAAACCCTAAACCCTAAACCCTAAACCCTAAACCCTAAACCCTAAACCCTAAACCCTAAACCCTAAACCCTAAACCCTAAACCCTAAACCCTAAACCCTAAACCCTAAACCCTAAACCCTAAACCCTAAACCCTAAACCCTAAACCCTAAACCCTAAACCCTAAACCCTAAACCCTAAACCCTAAACCCTAAACCCTAAACCCTAAACCCTAAACCCTAAACCCTAAACCCTAAACCCTAAACCCTAAACCCTAAACCCTAAACCCTAAACCCTAAACCCTAAACCCTAAACCCTAAACCCTAAACCCTAAACCCTAAACCCTAAACCCTAAACCCTAAACCCTAAACCCTAAACCCTAAACCCTAAACCCTAAACCCTAAACCCTAAACCCTAAACCCTAAACCCTAAACCCTAAACCCTAAACCCTAAACCCTAAACCCTAAACCCTAAACCCTAAACCCTAAACCCTAAACCCTAAACCCTAAACCCTAAACCCTAAACCCTAAACCCTAAACCCTAAACCCTAAACCCTAAACCCTAAACCCTAAACCCTAAACCCTAAACCCTAAACCCTAAACCCTAAACCCTAAACCCTAAACCCTAAACCCTAAACCCTAAACCCTAAACCCTAAACCCTAAACCCTAAACCCTAAACCCTAAACCCTAAACCCTAAACCCTAAACCCTAAACCCTAAACCCTAAACCCTAAACCCTAAACCCTAAACCCTAAACCCTAAACCCTAAACCCTAAACCCTAAACCCTAAACCCTAAACCCTAAACCCTAAACCCTAAACCCTAAACCCTAAACCCTAAACCCTAAACCCTAAACCCTAAACCCTAAACCCTAAACCCTAAACCCTAAACCCTAAACCCTAAACCCTAAACCCTAAACCCTAAACCCTAAACCCTAAACCCTAAACCCTAAACCCTAAACCCTAAACCCTAAACCCTAAACCCTAAACCCTAAACCCTAAACCCTAAACCCTAAACCCTAAACCCTAAACCCTAAACCCTAAACCCTAAACCCTAAACCCTAAACCCTAAACCCTAAACCCTAAACCCTAAACCCTAAACCCTAAACCCTAAACCCTAAACCCTAAACCCTAAACCCTAAACCCTAAACCCTAAACCCTAAACCCTAAACCCTAAACCCTAAACCCTAAACCCTAAACCCTAAACCCTAAACCCTAAACCCTAAACCCTAAACCCTAAACCCTAAACCCTAAACCCTAAACCCTAAACCCTAAACCCTAAACCCTAAACCCTAAACCCTAAACCCTAAACCCTAAACCCTAAACCCTAAACCCTAAACCCTAAACCCTAAACCCTAAACCCTAAACCCTAAACCCTAAACCCTAAACCCTAAACCCTAAACCCTAAACCCTAAACCCTAAACCCTAAACCCTAAACCCTAAACCCTAAACCCTAAACCCTAAACCCTAAACCCTAAACCCTAAACCCTAAACCCTAAACCCTAAACCCTAAACCCTAAACCCTAAACCCTAAACCCTAAACCCTAAACCCTAAACCCTAAACCCTAAACCCTAAACCCTAAACCCTAAACCCTAAACCCTAAACCCTAAACCCTAAACCCTAAACCCTAAACCCTAAACCCTAAACCCTAAACCCTAAACCCTAAACCCTAAACCCTAAACCCTAAACCCTAAACCCTAAACCCTAAACCCTAAACCCTAAACCCTAAACCCTAAACCCTAAACCCTAAACCCTAAACCCTAAACCCTAAACCCTAAACCCTAAACCCTAAACCCTAAACCCTAAACCCTAAACCCTAAACCCTAAACCCTAAACCCTAAACCCTAAACCCTAAACCCTAAACCCTAAACCCTAAACCCTAAACCCTAAACCCTAAACCCTAAACCCTAAACCCTAAACCCTAAACCCTAAACCCTAAACCCTAAACCCTAAACCCTAAACCCTAAACCCTAAACCCTAAACCCTAAACCCTAAACCCTAAACCCTAAACCCTAAACCCTAAACCCTAAACCCTAAACCCTAAACCCTAAACCCTAAACCCTAAACCCTAAACCCTAAACCCTAAACCCTAAACCCTAAACCCTAAACCCTAAACCCTAAACCCTAAACCCTAAACCCTAAACCCTAAACCCTAAACCCTAAACCCTAAACCCTAAACCCTAAACCCTAAACCCTAAACCCTAAACCCTAAACCCTAAACCCTAAACCCTAAACCCTAAACCCTAAACCCTAAACCCTAAACCCTAAACCCTAAACCCTAAACCCTAAACCCTAAACCCTAAACCCTAAACCCTAAACCCTAAACCCTAAACCCTAAACCCTAAACCCTAAACCCTAAACCCTAAACCCTAAACCCTAAACCCTAAACCCTAAACCCTAAACCCTAAACCCTAAACCCTAAACCCTAAACCCTAAACCCTAAACCCTAAACCCTAAACCCTAAACCCTAAACCCTAAACCCTAAACCCTAAACCCTAAACCCTAAACCCTAAACCCTAAACCCTAAACCCTAAACCCTAAACCCTAAACCCTAAACCCTAAACCCTAAACCCTAAACCCTATAACCCTAAACCCTAAACCCTAAACCCTAAACCCTAAACCCTAAACCCTAAACCCTAAACCCTAAACCCTAAACCCTAAACCCTAAACCCTAAACCCTAAACCCTAAACCCTAAACCCTAAACCCTAAACCCTAAACCCTAAACCCTAAACCCTAAACCCTAAACCCTAAACCCTAAACCCTAAACCCTAAACCCTAAACCCTAAACCCTAAACCCTAAACCCTAAACCCTAAACCCTAAACCCTAAACCCTAAACCCTAAACCCTAAACCCTAAACCCTAAACCCTAAACCCTAAACCCTAAACCCTAAACCCTAAACCCTAAACCCTAAACCCTAAACCCTAAACCCTAAACCCTAAACCCTAAACCCTAAACCCTAAACCCTAAACCCTAAACCCTAAACCCTAAACCCTAAACCCTAAACCCTAAACCCTAAACCCTAAACCCTAAACCCTAAACCCTAAACCCTAAACCCTAAACCCTAAACCCTAAACCCTAAACCCTAAACCCTAAACCCTAAACCCTAAACCCTAAACCCTAAACCCTAAACCCTAAACCCTAAACCCTAAACCCTAAACCCTAAACCCTAAACCCTAAACCCTAAACCCTAAACCCTAAACCCTAAACCCTAAACCCTAAACCCTAAACCCTAAACCCTAAACCCTAAACCCTAAACCCTAAACCCTAAACCCTAAACCCTAAACCCTAAACCCTAAACCCTAAACCCTAAACCCTAAACCCTAAACCCTAAACCCTAAACCCTAAACCCTAAACCCTAAACCCTAAACCCTAAACCCTAAACCCTAAACCCTAAACCCTAAACCCTAAACCCTAAACCCTAAACCCTAAACCCTAAACCCTAAACCCTAAACCCTAAACCCTAAACCCTAAACCCTAAACCCTAAACCCTAAACCCTAAACCCTAAACCCTAAACCCTAAACCCTAAACCCTAAACCCTAAACCCTAAACCCTAAACCCTAAACCCTAAACCCTAAACCCTAAACCCTAAACCCTAAACCCTAAACCCTAAACCCTAAACCCTAAACCCTAAACCCTAAACCCTAAACCCTAAACCCTAAACCCTAAACCCTAAACCCTAAACCCTAAACCCTAAACCCTAAACCCTAAACCCTAAACCCTAAACCCTAAACCCTAAACCCTAAACCCTAAACCCTAAACCCTAAACCCTAAACCCTAAACCCTAAACCCTAAACCCTAAACCCTAAACCCTAAACCCTAAACCCTAAACCCTAAACCCTAAACCCTAAACCCTAAACCCTAAACCCTAAACCCTAAACCCTAAACCCTAAACCCTAAACCCTAAACCCTAAACCCTAAACCCTAAACCCTAAACCCTAAACCCTAAACCCTAAACCCTAAACCCTAAACCCTAAACCCTAAACCCTAAACCCTAAACCCTAAACCCTAAACCCTAAACCCTAAACCCTAAACCCTAAACCCTAAACCCTAAACCCTAAACCCTAAACCCTAAACCCTAAACCCTAAACCCTAAACCCTAAACCCTAAACCCTAAACCCTAAACCCTAAACCCTAAACCCTAAACCCTAAACCCTAAACCCTAAACCCTAAACCCTAAACCCTAAACCCTAAACCCTAAACCCTAAACCCTAAACCCTAAACCCTAAACCCTAAACCCTAAACCCTAAACCCTAAACCCTAAACCCTAAACCCTAAACCCTAAACCCTAAACCCTAAACCCTAAACCCTAAACCCTAAACCCTAAACCCTAAACCCTAAACCCTAAACCCTAAACCCTAAACCCTAAACCCTAAACCCTAAACCCTAAACCCTAAACCCTAAACCCTAAACCCTAAACCCTAAACCCTAAACCCTAAACCCTAAACCCTAAACCCTAAACCCTAAACCCTAAACCCTAAACCCTAAACCCTAAACCCTAAACCCTAAACCCTAAACCCTAAACCCTAAACCCTAAACCCTAAACCCTAAACCCTAAACCCTAAACCCTAAACCCTAAACCCTAAACCCTAAACCCTAAACCCTAAACCCTAAACCCTAAACCCTAAACCCTAAACCCTAAACCCTAAACCCTAAACCCTAAACCCTAAACCCTAAACCCTAAACCCTAAACCCTAAACCCTAAACCCTAAACCCTAAACCCTAAACCCTAAACCCTAAACCCTAAACCCTAAACCCTAAACCCTAAACCCTAAACCCTAAACCCTAAACCCTAAACCCTAAACCCTAAACCCTAAACCCTAAACCCTAAACCCTAAACCCTAAACCCTAAACCCTAAACCCTAAACCCTAAACCCTAAACCCTAAACCCTAAACCCTAAACCCTAAACCCTAAACCCTAAACCCTAAACCCTAAACCCTAAACCCTAAACCCTAAACCCTAAACCCTAAACCCTAAACCCTAAACCCTAAACCCTAAACCCTAAACCCTAAACCCTAAACCCTAAACCCTAAACCCTAAACCCTAAACCCTAAACCCTAAACCCTAAACCCTAAACCCTAAACCCTAAACCCTAAACCCTAAACCCTAAACCCTAAACCCTAAACCCTAAACCCTAAACCCTAAACCCTAAACCCTAAACCCTAAACCCTAAACCCTAAACCCTAAACCCTAAACCCTAAACCCTAAACCCTAAACCCTAAACCCTAAACCCTAAACCCTAAACCCTAAACCCTAAACCCTAAACCCTAAACCCTAAACCCTAAACCCTAAACCCTAAACCCTAAACCCTAAACCCTAAACCCTAAACCCTAAACCCTAAACCCTAAACCCTAAACCCTAAACCCTAAACCCTAAACCCTAAACCCTAAACCCTAAACCCTAAACCCTAAACCCTAAACCCTAAACCCTAAACCCTAAACCCTAAACCCTAAACCCTAAACCCTAAACCCTAAACCCTAAACCCTAAACCCTAAACCCTAAACCCTAAACCCTAAACCCTAAACCCTAAACCCTAAACCCTAAACCCTAAACCCTAAACCCTAAACCCTAAACCCTAAACCCTAAACCCTAAACCCTAAACCCTAAACCCTAAACCCTAAACCCTAAACCCTAAACCCTAAACCCTAAACCCTAAACCCTAAACCCTAAACCCTAAACCCTAAACCCTAAACCCTAAACCCTAAACCCTAAACCCTAAACCCTAAACCCTAAACCCTAAACCCTAAACCCTAAACCCTAAACCCTAAACCCTAAACCCTAAACCCTAAACCCTAAACCCTAAACCCTAAACCCTAAACCCTAAACCCTAAACCCTAAACCCTAAACCCTAAACCCTAAACCCTAAACCCTAAACCCTAAACCCTAAACCCTAAACCCTAAACCCTAAACCCTAAACCCTAAACCCTAAACCCTAAACCCTAAACCCTAAACCCTAAACCCTAAACCCTAAACCCTAAACCCTAAACCCTAAACCCTAAACCCTAAACCCTAAACCCTAAACCCTAAACCCTAAACCCTAAACCCTAAACCCTAAACCCTAAACCCTAAACCCTAAACCCTAAACCCTAAACCCTAAACCCTAAACCCTAAACCCTAAACCCTAAACCCTAAACCCTAAACCCTAAACCCTAAACCCTAAACCCTAAACCCTAAACCCTAAACCCTAAACCCTAAACCCTAAACCCTAAACCCTAAACCCTAAACCCTAAACCCTAAACCCTAAACCCTAAACCCTAAACCCTAAACCCTAAACCCTAAACCCTAAACCCTAAACCCTAAACCCTAAACCCTAAACCCTAAACCCTAAACCCTAAACCCTAAACCCTAAACCCTAAACCCTAAACCCTAAACCCTAAACCCTAAACCCTAAACCCTAAACCCTAAACCCTAAACCCTAAACCCTAAACCCTAAACCCTAAACCCTAAACCCTAAACCCTAAACCCTAAACCCTAAACCCTAAACCCTAAACCCTAAACCCTAAACCCTAAACCCTAAACCCTAAACCCTAAACCCTAAACCCTAAACCCTAAACCCTAAACCCTAAACCCTAAACCCTAAACCCTAAACCCTAAACCCTAAACCCTAAACCCTAAACCCTAAACCCTAAACCCTAAACCCTAAACCCTAAACCCTAAACCCTAAACCCTAAACCCTAAACCCTAAACCCTAAACCCTAAACCCTAAACCCTAAACCCTAAACCCTAAACCCTAAACCCTAAACCCTAAACCCTAAACCCTAAACCCTAAACCCTAAACCCTAAACCCTAAACCCTAAACCCTAAACCCTAAACCCTAAACCCTAAACCCTAAACCCTAAACCCTAAACCCTAAACCCTAAACCCTAAACCCTAAACCCTAAACCCTAAACCCTAAACCCTAAACCCTAAACCCTAAACCCTAAACCCTAAACCCTAAACCCTAAACCCTAAACCCTAAACCCTAAACCCTAAACCCTAAACCCTAAACCCTAAACCCTAAACCCTAAACCCTAAACCCTAAACCCTAAACCCTAAACCCTAAACCCTAAACCCTAAACCCTAAACCCTAAACCCTAAACCCTAAACCCTAAACCCTAAACCCTAAACCCTAAACCCTAAACCCTAAACCCTAAACCCTAAACCCTAAACCCTAAACCCTAAACCCTAAACCCTAAACCCTAAACCCTAAACCCTAAACCCTAAACCCTAAACCCTAAACCCTAAACCCTAAACCCTAAACCCTAAACCCTAAACCCTAAACCCTAAACCCTAAACCCTAAACCCTAAACCCTAAACCCTAAACCCTAAACCCTAAACCCTAAACCCTAAACCCTAAACCCTAAACCCTAAACCCTAAACCCTAAACCCTAAACCCTAAACCCTAAACCCTAAACCCTAAACCCTAAACCCTAAACCCTAAACCCTAAACCCTAAACCCTAAACCCTAAACCCTAAACCCTAAACCCTAAACCCTAAACCCTAAACCCTAAACCCTAAACCCTAAACCCTAAACCCTAAACCCTAAACCCTAAACCCTAAACCCTAAACCCTAAACCCTAAACCCTAAACCCTAAACCCTAAACCCTAAACCCTAAACCCTAAACCCTAAACCCTAAACCCTAAACCCTAAACCCTAAACCCTAAACCCTAAACCCTAAACCCTAAACCCTAAACCCTAAACCCTAAACCCTAAACCCTAAACCCTAAACCCTAAACCCTAAACCCTAAACCCTAAACCCTAAACCCTAAACCCTAAACCCTAAACCCTAAACCCTAAACCCTAAACCCTAAACCCTAAACCCTAAACCCTAAACCCTAAACCCTAAACCCTAAACCCTAAACCCTAAACCCTAAACCCTAAACCCTAAACCCTAAACCCTAAACCCTAAACCCTAAACCCTAAACCCTAAACCCTAAACCCTAAACCCTAAACCCTAAACCCTAAACCCTAAACCCTAAACCCTAAACCCTAAACCCTAAACCCTAAACCCTAAACCCTAAACCCTAAACCCTAAACCCTAAACCCTAAACCCTAAACCCTAAACCCTAAACCCTAAACCCTAAACCCTAAACCCTAAACCCTAAACCCTAAACCCTAAACCCTAAACCCTAAACCCTAAACCCTAAACCCTAAACCCTAAACCCTAAACCCTAAACCCTAAACCCTAAACCCTAAACCCTAAACCCTAAACCCTAAACCCTAAACCCTAAACCCTAAACCCTAAACCCTAAACCCTAAACCCTAAACCCTAAACCCTAAACCCTAAACCCTAAACCCTAAACCCTAAACCCTAAACCCTAAACCCTAAACCCTAAACCCTAAACCCTAAACCCTAAACCCTAAACCCTAAACCCTAAACCCTAAACCCTAAACCCTAAACCCTAAACCCTAAACCCTAAACCCTAAACCCTAAACCCTAAACCCTAAACCCTAAACCCTAAACCCTAAACCCTAAACCCTAAACCCTAAACCCTAAACCCTAAACCCTAAACCCTAAACCCTAAACCCTAAACCCTAAACCCTAAACCCTAAACCCTAAACCCTAAACCCTAAACCCTAAACCCTAAACCCTAAACCCTAAACCCTAAACCCTAAACCCTAAACCCTAAACCCTAAACCCTAAACCCTAAACCCTAAACCCTAAACCCTAAACCCTAAACCCTAAACCCTAAACCCTAAACCCTAAACCCTAAACCCTAAACCCTAAACCCTAAACCCTAAACCCTAAACCCTAAACCCTAAACCCTAAACCCTAAACCCTAAACCCTAAACCCTAAACCCTAAACCCTAAACCCTAAACCCTAAACCCTAAACCCTAAACCCTAAACCCTAAACCCTAAACCCTAAACCCTAAACCCTAAACCCTAAACCCTAAACCCTAAACCCTAAACCCTAAACCCTAAACCCTAAACCCTAAACCCTAAACCCTAAACCCTAAACCCTAAACCCTAAACCCTAAACCCTAAACCCTAAACCCTAAACCCTAAACCCTAAACCCTAAACCCTAAACCCTAAACCCTAAACCCTAAACCCTAAACCCTAAACCCTAAACCCTAAACCCTAAACCCTAAACCCTAAACCCTAAACCCTAAACCCTAAACCCTAAACCCTAAACCCTAAACCCTAAACCCTAAACCCTAAACCCTAAACCCTAAACCCTAAACCCTAAACCCTAAACCCTAAACCCTAAACCCTAAACCCTAAACCCTAAACCCTAAACCCTAAACCCTAAACCCTAAACCCTAAACCCTAAACCCTAAACCCTAAACCCTAAACCCTAAACCCTAAACCCTAAACCCTAAACCCTAAACCCTAAACCCTAAACCCTAAACCCTAAACCCTAAACCCTAAACCCTAAACCCTAAACCCTAAACCCTAAACCCTAAACCCTAAACCCTAAACCCTAAACCCTAAACCCTAAACCCTAAACCCTAAACCCTAAACCCTAAACCCTAAACCCTAAACCCTAAACCCTAAACCCTAAACCCTAAACCCTAAACCCTAAACCCTAAACCCTAAACCCTAAACCCTAAACCCTAAACCCTAAACCCTAAACCCTAAACCCTAAACCCTAAACCCTAAACCCTAAACCCTAAACCCTAAACCCTAAACCCTAAACCCTAAACCCTAAACCCTAAACCCTAAACCCTAAACCCTAAACCCTAAACCCTAAACCCTAAACCCTAAACCCTAAACCCTAAACCCTAAACCCTAAACCCTAAACCCTAAACCCTAAACCCTAAACCCTAAACCCTAAACCCTAAACCCTAAACCCTAAACCCTAAACCCTAAACCCTAAACCCTAAACCCTAAACCCTAAACCCTAAACCCTAAACCCTAAACCCTAAACCCTAAACCCTAAACCCTAAACCCTAAACCCTAAACCCTAAACCCTAAACCCTAAACCCTAAACCCTAAACCCTAAACCCTAAACCCTAAACCCTAAACCCTAAACCCTAAACCCTAAACCCTAAACCCTAAACCCTAAACCCTAAACCCTAAACCCTAAACCCTAAACCCTAAACCCTAAACCCTAAACCCTAAACCCTAAACCCTAAACCCTAAACCCTAAACCCTAAACCCTAAACCCTAAACCCTAAACCCTAAACCCTAAACCCTAAACCCTAAACCCTAAACCCTAAACCCTAAACCCTAAACCCTAAACCCTAAACCCTAAACCCTAAACCCTAAACCCTAAACCCTAAACCCTAAACCCTAAACCCTAAACCCTAAACCCTAAACCCTAAACCCTAAACCCTAAACCCTAAACCCTAAACCCTAAACCCTAAACCCTAAACCCTAAACCCTAAACCCTAAACCCTAAACCCTAAACCCTAAACCCTAAACCCTAAACCCTAAACCCTAAACCCTAAACCCTAAACCCTAAACCCTAAACCCTAAACCCTAAACCCTAAACCCTAAACCCTAAACCCTAAACCCTAAACCCTAAACCCTAAACCCTAAACCCTAAACCCTAAACCCTAAACCCTAAACCCTAAACCCTAAACCCTAAACCCTAAACCCTAAACCCTAAACCCTAAACCCTAAACCCTAAACCCTAAACCCTAAACCCTAAACCCTAAACCCTAAACCCTAAACCCTAAACCCTAAACCCTAAACCCTAAACCCTAAACCCTAAACCCTAAACCCTAAACCCTAAACCCTAAACCCTAAACCCTAAACCCTAAACCCTAAACCCTAAACCCTAAACCCTAAACCCTAAACCCTAAACCCTAAACCCTAAACCCTAAACCCTAAACCCTAAACCCTAAACCCTAAACCCTAAACCCTAAACCCTAAACCCTAAACCCTAAACCCTAAACCCTAAACCCTAAACCCTAAACCCTAAACCCTAAACCCTAAACCCTAAACCCTAAACCCTAAACCCTAAACCCTAAACCCTAAACCCTAAACCCTAAACCCTAAACCCTAAACCCTAAACCCTAAACCCTAAACCCTAAACCCTAAACCCTAAACCCTAAACCCTAAACCCTAAACCCTAAACCCTAAACCCTAAACCCTAAACCCTAAACCCTAAACCCTAAACCCTAAACCCTAAACCCTAAACCCTAAACCCTAAACCCTAAACCCTAAACCCTAAACCCTAAACCCTAAACCCTAAACCCTAAACCCTAAACCCTAAACCCTAAACCCTAAACCCTAAACCCTAAACCCTAAACCCTAAACCCTAAACCCTAAACCCTAAACCCTAAACCCTAAACCCTAAACCCTAAACCCTAAACCCTAAACCCTAAACCCTAAACCCTAAACCCTAAACCCTAAACCCTAAACCCTAAACCCTAAACCCTAAACCCTAAACCCTAAACCCTAAACCCTAAACCCTAAACCCTAAACCCTAAACCCTAAACCCTAAACCCTAAACCCTAAACCCTAAACCCTAAACCCTAAACCCTAAACCCTAAACCCTAAACCCTAAACCCTAAACCCTAAACCCTAAACCCTAAACCCTAAACCCTAAACCCTAAACCCTAAACCCTAAACCCTAAACCCTAAACCCTAAACCCTAAACCCTAAACCCTAAACCCTAAACCCTAAACCCTAAACCCTAAACCCTAAACCCTA